>NW_027271322.1:365000-372500 GCF_040938485.1 Diadema antillarum
AAGAAAACTTTTAGCGAAGTGATAAACATCACGTAAAAGTTGTTTTAGTGACTAGTTTCTATGACTGAATTTCTCTTGGATGATTTAATATCTCTACACCTTGTCCTCCTGCTTCCGCCATCCCTCAAAAGAATTTATATGCAAAGAAATAAGAACCTATATAGGCTGAAACTCCGGCTTGTAGATCATCACTATAGGACTACGTCATCTAATTGTGGTTTTATGCCTATCTTGACACTTAAGGTTGTATCGCAATGTCAATATTTCCCTTAGATCAACGACATCAAACTTTCGTCGAAAAACAAATCAAAATTTCATATTGTTCGCTCTGACAAAAATGTCAGACGCATGTAAGTGAAGGCAAGGAATGAAAAAAAAAACACTGTTTATCTAAAGAATTATTTGACTGCTTGGCTCATCAGAGAAGGTTATGAATAATTCAATCCAATTCACCATCATCGTAGCGTGCAGTCGCTATCGATTCCATGAAAAATTCAGAGCGTCAGTCGTCTTCAGATTTATGTTACGTTATTATGATTTATTGCTATTTCTTTTTTCGTTGTTGAAATTCGCTACTTGCTTTAATGACAGTGAATCCAAGCAGACATCTTAAGAAAAGAAACAATGGATTACATGACAACAGCATAAAAGTGGATGCTGTAAATGAAGAGTCCTGTGGAAAATATATTTATATGTATTCAGATCTATCTGTCAGTCCATCTATCTATATGACGCATATTATGTGTATATTTATCTTCAAAAACGTTTCAACATAATATATCTTTCTTTCAAAATTCCTTGCTTATCTGTACCTTTTCTTCCGCTGTTAAGTACTCATTACCTATAAGGAAAATGACAACAAAATGATGGTTGTTATTTTTTGCGACATTAATGCGTTCTTGTATTTTCTTTTGAGTTGGGAAAAAAACACAGATGAACCACGAAGAATTACTCATTAAAAATTAAGAGTCTGAGCCATCTGTTCATGTCCGTGTGTGCGCGCGGACTCGTTCCTGTAAACATAACTGTTTGTGATGTTATTTCTTTTCTACATTCATGGCATTGTATACCCTGCATGGCCAATTGCTCAAAATAGTGGTGATATGCTGGCAAAACAGACATGAATGATCTATGTCATGAAGGTCCGAATTAAGTGTCAATGTCATCTCAATACAACTGTACCTCTTAATAGTCTGTTGACAGAATTTCATGCAACTCCTCTTGCAGGTAATTTGTGATTCGCATGCCACATCACACCAGTCTGTTTAATATGACGTGTGGATCCACGCGTGTAATGATGTTGGCCTGTTTGAACCCAAAGTTTGAACTGATGAAGACACGAACCATCCACCAATGATACCACAACTAAACTGTACTCCTTGTCACGTGGTAAAACTTACTAATTCTTCTAACAGCTGAACAGGTCGAGTTTGCTAGCCAGGCACTTGTTGAACATTATTCGTGCGCCTCTGTGCGTGCTGTCCCCGCGGCAGACTTGTTTGAACTGTGGTTGTCGTTAAATTCATTTTAGTCTACGGCGTAGCGCGTTTGCTGGCTCATCCTGTTTAAGAGATAATTCAGTATTTCCAAGTGATTCAATCGCCTCTCAAGAGACCCCGCCTCAGCTAGTAATGAACGCTCAGGAAAAAAAAGGACCCACACTCTCCTCGAGGAAAGTTGAGGAGAAGGAGAGAAGTTCTGAACAGACGTGCGATACCGAAAGATGACGTTTCAGTATCGATAATCGATGCACTCGCGCGCGCAGTGAGAGCGAACGCTGCGAATAAGCGAACGTTCGTTGCTGATTGTATTACTAGGCAGCTTGTGGGCCAAACGATAGGCAAAGGAGACTGCTGTGTCTTTTTGCACCACGCGCTCAACAAGAAACTGATCGATACCACGTCTCATCTGTCTATCCAAATTCCCGCCGGCTGCATGTTTTGGTCTTCAACTACGTCGCGAAATACGAGCAGCAATGTCCAATTGCGCTAATCTGAACAGGACTGGGTGTTTTGCCCGAAGTCTTTGTCTTTTCAGTGCTTAGCTACGTTCATCACACGACAGAGGTATGCAATAGATTTACACAGTGTATTTTGTTTATTTTGTCAAGGAACGAAGTTTCATACTTTCATCTCGTTACGCTGTGGCTTATCTCCACTCGGTATCTCATTTTGATGAATACACTTACGACTAAACCAAAGACAGAAACTACTTAAACCAATACTCACAACCAAATTTGCCAATGAACCAAAAAAAAAAAAAAAAAAAAAAAAACCGACAACAAACAAACAACAATATAAACAACAGCAATAATAAGATTGACATAGGCCATACTGGAGACATTATTTGGTGATTATGTATGTAGTCAATGAGAGAAGTTTGGTGCAAATCAAATGCCAAGTCATTGCCTATATCTTCGCTGTCCAGAAGTTTTTAACATATGTTTCATCTTTTTGTTCGTCGCTAGCTTCCTGATATCAAAATGTGCTTTGACTAAATGTAGTATAAACTTGATGTAAATTATAATCCTGACATAGGGCCGGATGCATAAACGTTAGCAATTGCTCGTGCTAGCCTTTTACTCGAATCCGTACGCATAATATCAATCAATTGCTTGCGGGCAGAAGCTTTAGCTAGCAAGCACAAGCATTTGCTTAAAAACACATGCACAAAACATACCTTTTGCTTGTTCTTTCTAGCAATTGCTTACGATTTTCCAAGCTCTGTAAAATAAGCTTGAGCTTTTGCTTAATTGGGACGTTCCCTTTTAGGTATCATTTTCACATTCATAAAAGAAAGACCACACTTGTGCAGGAGTGGTATAAATCTCCGAGAAATTACTCAAGAAACCTTTTCGTTTCAACAACGGGAAAGTCCAATGGTTAGCACGCAAAATGTGATGAAAAACAGGTAGGATGTCTGACTTCGGTGGATAGCAAGGAGACCTCTCTCCACGTGCGATCTGGCAGATCCGGTCTAACTATAAGCAGTGATGGGAATCAGCCGGTACGTGTGTGTGCATAGATGTGTGTGTGTGTGTGTGCGTCTGTGTGTGCATTTATAAATGCCATTTCATAGCTCTTCTGCTATGTCAGGAAATGTTTCCGCACACACATGCCCATTCAAATACATGCTGTCACACTCGCCTTTGTTCTTGTGTTCGCACAGGCGTGACGTTCCTTTTGTTGAAAACGCAAGCAATTGCTTGTGCGGGACAAGCAAAAGGTATGAGCACAAGCAAAAGGTTATACATATGGATTTTAGCAATTGCTTGAGCTAGACCTTTTGCTGGACGAGCTTGTGCTTTCGCTTGAAGCAATTGCTTACAAGCAGTTGCTTGTTTTATGCATTCGGCCCACTGTCTCACGGACAGAAAATGAGTTTTGAAAGAAACTTACGATCTAGCTGATATCATGATCTCTTTGAGTGTCATTGAGCATGTGGAAGATCAAATTGGTCAATGTTACAAAATTATGCGTTACTGTCCTCATCAAAATATATGATCAAACTGTCCAATAGCGTTCTGCAATTAGATTTTCTAACAAACTCAGAAAGGGAATCAAGGGAATCATACGTGCTTGCTATAACTAAGGAGGCCTTCTTTATGTACAATTTGCGCAGATGAACATAAATAATGTTATAGACTTTGGACTTTAGGAGGTTAGGCCCGAATGTCGTCCCCTGTCCTGGTCATGAAGCGTGATAGGCTTTCCCCTAGCTGCCTGCGATACACGTGGCGTCGGATCACACTTGAGTTGTTGGATGTACCCGCAAAGACCACCGTCCCAGAGTCAAGCTCCTTGTAGAGTGTCCCTCGTACATGACCGCTCCACCTGCCTAGGCCCCGAGACCGTCCATGCGAGGCAGCTCGACCATAGACCCGTGGTTGACCTCACTCCACAGCTAGCTTACAACTCGACGACCAGCCAAAACTCCTTGGTGGTTCTCTAGACGTGTGTCCACTCTGATAGCATGATCCGTTCTTCTCTTGTTGGTACTTTTCCTATACATGAGATTGCCCCAAACTCCATCACATACCTGGCCGAGATAGGCCTACAGGCATCCCTATATACCACAAAGCAGTACTATGCAACCTGTTGTCATGTAGAAACAGTAACAACACCTTGGAACCACTGGTATCCTAGCATCATTCATTACCATACACTAAAACCAGTCAGGCCCTGTCTGAAGAAAAAAACCAATGACATGTCTTGACCATGCAGGTAAATACTGTCCCCTATTGGCTGAACAAATTAACCAGTTGTCTAGCCGCATGTGTGAAACAGCTTTGGCTTATTACAACCTTACCAATTTTATGTGACACCGCCTAATTATGACAGAAGAAGGCCGTCATGAACCGTTTTTTTTTTGTTTTTTTTTTGCCGAGACTGATGACTGTACTTTATCAAATGCAACGGTCACTACAACGGTCAATTATTTTTAAAAGTACACAAACGCCTACTGTCAACATAAATCAAAGCTTGTTAAGGAATAGCTGTAAAGCTCGTGGATGCCATGTTGACGAGACAGCCACATAATAGATATGATTACTTTGGATATGATTCCCCTGTCGAAGATCAACTCATGACTGTCTTTTTGTTGAGTGCCGTAATTACGTCGACCTCGGATAATTGGTGCCCTGCCCTGCTTCAAAATTATGCAACCACTGCAGATTATGCCCGGTTGTGAAAACCTTGCAGACCACGGCCCTCTCTGTAAACTCTCAAAAGCAAAATGTCAGAGCGAAATTTGTA
The DNA here is from genome assembly GCF_040938485.1 of Diadema antillarum. Lineage (NCBI taxonomy): Eukaryota > Metazoa > Echinodermata > Echinoidea > Diadematoida > Diadematidae > Diadema > Diadema antillarum. Next base: position 369,755 of record NW_027271322.1, read on the forward strand.
ATAAAAAGTCGACTGGTCATTTACAAATTTGTATCAGATATGAAGCCACGGGGTAAAGTTCATGAAATGACGAGGAGAATGAGAAGTTACTCCGTAGGTTTTAGCAATTTTGAAATAAATAATATTCATCCATAAAACGTTTAACGAACTTTTTCCCATCAGTATTTACAATTTTTAAATGTTACACATTTTAAATTACGCGAGTAACGTGTGTTTCTGCAAGTTACTCTATTGGAACAACTATACTGATTTTTTAATCAGTTGCATTGGCTCTCCCTAAAGGCTGTGTTTAAATGCACGAGCTTTCAGAGAGCATACAGTCCTCTCTTTTGAAGAATATATATTATGCACGCCACCTGATAAACAGTACTGACATTTCTTCTTACGTATAGAACTCTGGAATAAAGAAATATTAAAGAATTTATGTGCAATGGGAAAGTGAGTGGTAGCAAAATTCAACTTGATCGCAGATGAATCCAACTTAGGCTTAGTTTAATATTAACTGTAGAAGAAAATAAGGAAAGCTCACCTACAGACCTGTGTTTTTGTTTTTTTTTTATTGCAAACTTTTCTTGAGACTAAAAACAACGACAAAACAACCACAGTGCAGTTTTTGTCAACCTTTGATTTACACTCGGCACGATCTCCTACACGCCATCGGAAATGCCCAGAAGCGAGAGCGCGAAAGGGAAGAGAATTCGAGTGGAGACCATGTTTTGAGATATCCTCGGATAACTGGAGTTATGTCCTCTGCCCCGTAACCAAAATAAAGTCGACCAGCGGGTATAGGCCGTACCCCATCCACGTCACAAACGCCGCACGCTATCGATTACGCGTGATCGATACGGCAGGGAAAGGACCCACCTTTCGATGCGTCGTTTCAGGGCTTAACACGTCGTCCTCTCAAAACTATAGGCCCCTTTTCCCTTTTCCGTCAGCAGCAGCATGACGGACGCACAAAATATTGATGCATAACTACGGCATATTTTGCTCATCCTACAAGACATTAATCATGGACTGTATACAAACTGTCACCATGTACACCATGCCAAGGAAACGTGTTTCGTATTCAAGATATCGGTCACAATACTGTAAAAGTTGCAAGTACCCATCTCACACGACTTAGAAAGCTTCAAAAGTCTAAATCTCCCACTGTTGGCTAATGTTTCATAAAGATAACAATGAAATGGACAATTCTTTCACTCAGAAGTCGCGTCTAGAATACTCCGAGGCGAAGATTTTTCATGTGGGGCCAATCAACGTTTGTTTCACATTTACCAAGATCGTTTTACACGATGATTGAAATCAAGGTAAAATTAGTTAAGTTATTTGCTGAAAAAAACCCAACCCAGTGAGATACCCAAGTATACTGGCTAGGGGATTTTTTTCCCCTTACTAACAGAATTAAAATGGCTTACTGTAGAGGTTTTTCCTGTCTTTAAAAAGAGATTCGCTTTTTTTGAGTAAATGTTGTTTGTGTGAACACATGAGACCAACACCTTCTACTCCAACACCGACGGTCCTATATGGTGAAGCGGCAGGTGACTATGAAGATGTAATCAAAACGCTGCAGCCAGGCGGCCATTTCAGTGTTTGGGAGTAAAGGGTCAATCACCGCTAAGGCATTCGACGTAGATACACACCAGCGTCAAGATCGTCTAGGTCATCATGATCATGGGCTGAGGAACCGCTGAAGGATGTGTGTGTGTGTGTGGGGGGGGGGGGGGGGGGGGGGGGGGGGGGGGGCTTCAAAGAGGAAAATCTTTAATAAAGGAAAGGAAAAGAAAATCTCATAAATGCAAACCCACTAAAACTAGAAGCAATGCCGCCACCAGGGCTTATAAACAGTGTCTCTCCCCGCAACATCTGGTTGATTCACTGCGGTTACCAGATTGTCTAAGACCACGAGAAACGATGTTTCCAAAAGACACGAGAAGTCAGGCCCTCAAGAGAACCGCTTCAGAGAAAGCATGCAGCTGAAAAGCTTCTCCCATCCAATAAAAAAGCAAAAAAAAAAAGCAAAGGGAATATAAATGAACAGACATAGACACATACATACACACACGCGCGCGCACACACACACATACATCATCATCATCAATACGGCAGACAAAAAGCAAACTCCAAACCCTGAACGCAGAGCTGAATGTGAATCAGATGTCCCTTCTATCTCCATGAAGATGACACTTCTGAAAAAAAGAAAAGAAAATGAAGGCAAAACTGCTGGACCTCTACTTAAACTAAGACAACTAAGGAGGTATAGCACGCCACCGACTCTGCCAACAACATCTGACAAAAAGGAGGTGACTACTCCAGCGCCTCCTTGCTCGGACTTTTGCCATCTAGGTGGTGTGTGACCCAGCTCTTGTGAATGGCGGATCGATCTCCATCTCACAACAGGGTTACGTGAAAGATGAGCACACCGGACGCCTCTTTCACCTCTTCAATCGTATGGTGATTATCATTCTTTCGTCCATCTTATTCATTAATCCCCTCAGGACCGCTACCTCAAAATGACATTTATATTGTACACTAGAACGTTGTCCCCGGTAGTGAGAGAGCTATCCCAGTCCGGCAGTCTGAAGGATCAATGCGCCAAGACCATCCAAATGCCATACCGCACTGGCACGTGAAGAACATGCTCATTTTCACAAGGGCTCTGTCTCCTCGCTCTCTCACTCTCTCTTAAAAAAAACCCCAACAAACAAACAATAGAAACATGCATAAAAAACAAAGAAAAAAAAAA